>NC_059194.1:43100205-43130205 GCF_020615455.1 Coregonus clupeaformis | reverse complement strand
ACCATATACCTGCACTATACAGGAAATAAGCTGTCATTTGAGATGTGTGTGTGTTTGTGTGTGTGAGTGTGTGTGTGCTTCTCCCTATAGAACCTGACAGATAGAGGGGGGATTTCTGTCAGCTCCCTGGAGATTCCACTCCTCTCTCCTCCTTCGCTATTCTCCTCTCCTCTGTTTGAGGTTCATTACCTCTCCTGTCATGTATGTACGGGCACGTGTACTGTATTTATCCTGGGTCAATTGTCTTTATTATCTGCTAGTCAGAGGTTTAATCGACTCCGCAACGCTGCAGAGCCATGTGCACGGCCTATTAATGACGCGCCAGTGTGTTGGACACGTGTGTGTGCATTCGTTTGCGTGTGAGTTTGTGTGTCTGTGTGCATTTCTTAGCATGTGTGAGCGTGACTGTGTGTATGTGTGCATTTGTTAGCCTGTGAAACATGATTGTGTAGCCTACGTGTGTGTGTGTGTGCACAAGTGTGTGTTTTTGTGTGTGTTTTTCTTTGTCTGTGCGCCTGCTTATGTCTGTGTGCATTCACCTACCCTCTTTCAGTAATGACTTAGTATTCACAGAATGCTGTGTTGTCAATGACCTCCATAGGTTTCTGAAGGAGCCAGATGAACTTGAGAAGATCAGATATAGGTAACTGAGGGTCAAGGCTTTGTCCATGTTAAACACTGACACTGCTGCTGTATGTGAAATAGCCTCTGCTCTGCCAATGAGTAATACGGAGAGGTATTTACCCTGCTAGCGACGAAGGTCACTTGGTGGTTATTGGTGTGAAACTACTGTATTGTAAAGGAGGTTTGTTTTTAGTTAGTTTTTAGCTAGCTACTGTCCTACTCATACCCTGTTAGCATTTCAGTAGACTTTCATGTGTTAGCCGTAGCAACCCTTTTTTTGTTTTTTTATTTCACCTTTATTTAACCAGGTAAGCCAGTTGAGAACAAGTTCTCATTTACAACTGCGACCTGGCCAAGATAAAGCAAAGCAGTGCGATAAAATAACAACACAGAGTTACATATGGGGTAAAACAAAACATAAAGTCAAAAATACAACAGAAAATATAAATACAGTGTGTGCAAATGTAGCAAGTTATGGAGGTAAGGCAATAAATAGGCTATAGTGCAAAATAATTACAATTAGTATTAACACTGGAATGATAGATGTGCAAGAGATGATGCAAATAGAGATACTGGGGTGCAAATGAGCAAAATAAATAACAATATGGTGATGAGGTAGTTGGGTGGGCTAATTTCAGATGGGCTGTGTACAGGTGCAGTGATCGGTAAGGTGCTCTGACAACTGATGCTTAAAGTTAGTGAGGGAGATAAGAGTCTCCAGCTTCAGAGATTTTTGCAATTCGTTCCAGTCATTGGCAGCAGAGAACTGGAAGGAATGGCGTCCAAAGGAGGTGTTGGCTTTGGGGATGACCAGTGAGATATACCTGCTGGAGCGCATACTACGGGTGTGTGTTGCTATGGTGACCAATGAGCTAAGATAAGGCGGGGATTTGCCTAGTAGTGATTTATAATAATAATAAGCCATTTAGCAGATGCTTTTATCCAAAGCGACTTACAGTCATGCGTGCATACATTATTTTTTGTGTATGGGTGGTCCCGGGGATCGAACCCACTACCTTGGCGTTACAAGCGCCGTGCTCTACCAGCTGAGCTACAGAGGACAGAGGCCCAGAGGCCCAGAGCCAGTGGGTTTGGCGACGAATATGTAGTGAGGACCAGCCAACAAGAGCGTACAGGTCACAGTGGTGGGGATTTGGTGACAAAACGGATGGCACTGTGATAGACTACATCCAATTTGCTGAGTAGAGTGTTGGAGGCTATTTTGTAAATGACATCGCCGAAGTCAAGGATCGGTAGGATAGTCAGTTTTACGAGGGCATGTTTGGCAGCATGAGTGAAGGAGGCTTTGTTGCGAAATAGGAAGCAGATTCTAGATTTAACTTTGGATTGGAGATTCTTAATGTAAGTCTGGAAGGAGAGTTTACAGTCTAACCAGACACCTAGGTATTTGTAGTTGTCCACATACTATAGGTCAGACCCGTCGAGAGTAGTGATTCTAGTCGGGTGGGCGGGTGCCAGCAGCGTTCGATTGAAGAGCATGCATTTAGTTTTACTAGTGTTTAAGAGCAGTTGGAGGCTACTGAAGGAGTGTTTTATGGCATTGAAGCTCGTTTGGAGGTTTGTTAACACAGTGTCCAATGAAGGGCCAGATGTATACAAAATGGTGTCGTCTGCGTAGAGGTGGATCTGAGAGTCACCAGCAGCAAGAGCGACATCATTGATATACACAGAGAAAAGAGTTGGTCCAAGAATTGAACCCTGTGGCACCCCCATAGAGACTGCCATAGGTCCAGACAACAGGCCCTCCGATTTGACACATTGAACTCTATCTGAGAAGTAGTTGGTGAACCAGGCGAGGCAGTCATTTGAGAAACCAAGGCGGATGCTAGCTTCGTAGTCTCCCAATTTGGCAAACTCCTGCCTGACCCAGGGTTATCCGGCGTTCTCCACTTTAATCCAGCCCACCCTGGCAGGCCTGATAACCCAGGCCATCCACCGCTAACACAGATAGCTAACAGCCAATAGCCCATCCACCGCTAACACAAATAGCTAACAGTACCTCCACCGCTAACACAGATAGCTAACAGTACCTCAACCGCTAACACAGATAGCTAACATTACCTCCACCGCTAACACAGATAGCTAACAGTACCTCCACTGCTAACACAGATAGCTAACAGTACCTCCATCCGCTAACACAGATAGCTAACAGCCAATAGCCCATCCACCGCTAACACAGATAGCTAACAGTACCTCCACCGCTAACACAGATAGCTAACAGTACCTCCACCGCTAATACAGAAAGCCCATCTACGACTAATACAGCCACGTTCAACTTAGACAAATTGAAAGCCTCAATCAATAGCTGTTAATCAAATGGGTTATGGCTTCAGATAAGCCCCTAATGGCTCTGCAGACCCCTTCCCTCAGCCAAAAACGTAATGAAATTGAGCACAAATCCTCCTAGGCCACTCTCTCTGCTCCCTCACTCTATCCTCTCTCTCTCCGCTCCCTCCTGTCTCTATCTTTTCGTTTAGGTACTCATCCCGTTCCGAAAGCAATCTGGACTTTTCCCATGAGTCAGCACTTGTGCTGTCCAAGAGCAGAGTCAAGTGGGCGGGGAGATGATCATTTGAAGAGCTGCTTTACCTCTTACTCTCTCTGATCCATACCACACACCAAGTTAACTTCATCATCATCTCATATTTCACATTACATTTACATTTTAGTCATTTAGCAGACACTCTTATCCAGAGCGACTTACAGTTAGTGAGTGCATACATTTATCTTTATTTATTTTTCATACTGGCCCCCTGTGGGAATCGAACCCACAACCCTGGCGTTGCAAACACTATGCTCTACCAACTGAGGTACATTTACATTTACATCATTTAGCAGACGATGCTTTTTATGTACATCATTGGATGGAAAGCTATCTATGCCATTGATAGAAAAAAAGTCACTTTTTAACATTATCTATTGACTATTAGCACTTGGATAGCCAAGCTAGCCTCCACACATGGCCTAAACTTTGCTAATCCCAGAAACAGTAGGATGAAATTGCCCATAGACACTGATCTAAGGTCAGTTTAGCATTAACCCCCAATGGTTACACTTAGCATTTCTGGGTAGGTAAGCTGATCTGTGCCTGAGGGCAACTAATACCCAGAGCCAGTCAGAACTGTGAACTCTCTTTGCTCTACCAGGACTCACACACTAAAGCTGAGTTGTCCACACAGATGGCCTGTGTTCTGTGTACTCTCAGGACCCCTGCTGCCTCAGCATAGGCGTCCTCCCAGATGGCCCGTGAGTGGCAGCATGTGCGGAGTGGCTGCGTAGCCCGGAGACCCGTGGCCCCAGCACAAACATCCAATCATGTGGCATAATCAGATTAGGGGGCGGGTGGCGAGGCGTGAGAATCACCATTATGCCCACTTTACTGGTAATGATGACAGGTACCACTGCTCTCAGGCATGTTCACTGGCCATATGTGTGTGTGTGTGTGTGTGTGTGTGTCTGTGTGTGTGTGTGTGTGTGTGTGTGTAATATATTTCCATAACCGCACAATTGATGTCCTGTGGTGCAGTGTTCCCAGGGAGTGCAGCAGTAGGATAGCAGTAACCTGCAGTCTGTGGTGTGAGTGGAGCAATGGGCTGCAGTGCTGCATGCTGCATTACAGCAGTGGCTGCAGAGTCTCTGCGGTCACACACACACACACACACACACACACACATACACCAGCCAAACCACCCTCTGCATGGCAACAGCATCACCTGATAGCAGTCCTACTATGTGTGTGTATGATACATTTGTCCTCACTATATCCTCGTGCAGATTTCCTGTGATCTGGATGCATGGTGAAATGCATCAGTGCTCCTCCCCCTGTTGCCTGTCTATATACTGCCTTCCTGGCTGGCCCAGTAACACAGCTAGGGCATTCTGTGTTGTCCCCTGTAACCGTGGTTACTACAGTAAATGCAAGTGTGTGTGTGTGTGTTTGCGTGTTCGTGTACTTGCGTGCATACGTGTGCGTTTGTGTCGTGTGTGTGTGTGCGTGTGTGTTTGTGTTTGTGTGTGTGTGTGTCTCTCTCTCTGTGTGTGTGTGTGTGTGTGTGTCTCTCTGTGTGTGTGTGTGTGTGTGTGTGTGTGTGTGTGTGTGTGTGTGTGTGTGTGTGTGTGTGTGTGTGTGTGTGTGTGTGTGTGTGTGTGTGTGTGTGTGTGTGTGAAAATGCAGACGATGCTTTTTATGTACATCATTGGATGGAAAGCTATCTATGCCATTGATAGAAAAAAAGTCACTTTTTAACATTATCTATTGACTATTAGCACTTTGAATGGATAGCCAAGCTAGCCTCCACACATGGCCTAAACTTTGCTAAGCCCAGAAACAGTTGGATGAAATTGCTGTGCGTGTGTGTTTGTGTTTGTGTGTGTGTGTGTCTCTCTCTCTCTGTGTGTGTGTGTGTGTGTGTCTCTCTGTGTGTGTGTGTGTGTGTGTGTGTGTGTGTGTGTGTGTGTGTGTGTGTGTGTGTGTGTGTGTGTGTGTGTGTGTGTGTGTGTGTGTGTGTGTGTGTGTGAAAATGCAGAGACAATGGCAGCTTATCAACACTGGCCAGTGACAAAGCACAAATAACCCAGCATGTAAGCACTTTTTGCATACTGTGGATGCATTCTGCATACTACTACATATATTACACTTTATCCAGGTTAAAGCTGGAATATTTAATTGTGACCACCACCTGGATTCGGTCCTATGTAGCAAAATTTGAAATAGTGTTTTTTACATTGGAAAAAAGTAGAGACTCAGAGCTACAAAATGGTATATCATACACTGCAGTTGAGGAACAATGGGAAAGTAATTCTGCTTTGAATGTTGATAAACTTGTAACCCCACTTTTGAGAAAATGGTCCTTGAATGTTTTGGTACACCTACTGGAGAGCTCTTCTTTGTCTACACCCATTCAGCATCGTTCACACCCTTAAGCCTTAGCCCTACCCATCTCTTTAAGGATTCACATGTGAGGCCATGTGCTAAACAGAGTGAGTAGTGTAGTAAACAACCAAAGATTTCAAGACTAAAAGTGGTAAAAGTAGTAGCCTACAATAAGGAAAAACTCCAGGTGAAAATACACTTTATCTAGTCCTTGGCCTATATCCTGATCTGACGTTGGTGCAGGTCATGTTGTTCTTCACATTACCGTCTCTGGTAAACACACACTATATCAAATAAAATCTAAGTTTATTTGTCACATGCACAGGATACAGAAGGTGTAAACCGTACAGTGAAATGGTTACTTGCATATTTGTGTAGTAGCAATATCAAAAACAGAAAGTGTCCAGATAAAAATATTTTATAATTATTTGATGACGCTTACCAAGACACACTTCTCTAAATTGATGGGTCATGTGAAAGAAATGCTATAACCACCCCCCAGCCACATCTAGCTAAGTGGATGGGTCACTATTATCTAGACATGTACACATGTTCATGAAATACAATAGATGGCCGTAATCACCCCCAGACACACCTGGCTAACTTGATGGGTCATGTAATCATCATCTAGATAGCTAGCTAAATAATAAACCGGCATAATCCCAATTTATACTACTACCACCAATACAAACTGATTGTCATAGCTGTAGTATGAATCTGCAGGTAGCTAAAGCTAACCAACTAGGTTCAATGTTAGCTAGCTATTTAACATTAGGGTATAACTAGCAATGCAAATGGCTTTATGTTTCAAATAATATTACTAAACAGATCATACACGTAACGTTAGCTAGCGAGCCAGCAAGCTAACACTACGTAGCTAGCTAGCTAACAGTATGCTTTAACTTGCAATGAAAACTACTTTCTGACAAAATTTGAAACGTATAATATCTGAAAGTTTAGCTAAACTTTTACCCGTATACATGGATGAATGCTTCACGGCAGACTGCAACCATTTAAATCTGTTTTGTTTGCAGCTACATCTTGTTTGGCCAGCGTTGTGTCAGGTGACTCCGGTTCACACTGAACGTGGCATGTGCAGAAAGTAGCCCATCACAACTTTTCTAACTGATCTGTCGACAGCGCCTACTAAATTCAGGGCATCAATGTTGTTGAGAAAAGTAGCAAAACTTTTGTAGTTCTCGATGGCTAACATTATATTTGTCAAAAAAGCTGCATTAGAAAGGATTATCAACATATACTGAGCATCTCACGTTATAGACAGAAGCATGCTACATGGCAGACCAATCCAAACTCATCTCCCGGCATGTCCAGCTCATCCATTATCTCAGCCAATCATGGCTAGCGGGAAGGTTCCTGTCTTTTTCCGTGGCTAAACTAACTAGGCTCGTAATTTAACCATTTTATTTGAATTTACAGATGGAATACAAGTTTGTTATTAAGGCACATGAAAGTTCACATGTCCAGAAGGCATTTCTGGCAAAAAATGCATTTTGATAAAAAAAATACATTAAAATGCCTCTCCTGTGAAGTAGTGGCGTGCGACATACGCCTAGTTTCCTGAAACTGCCACATCTGTTTGGGATATTACAACAACAAAGAAGTTACTGCAAAAAACGAACTTCGGGATTTTGGCAATGAAGATCTTTATCCTTCATCTTCCCCAGAGTCAGATAAACTCATGGATGACATTTGTATGTCTCAGCAGCCACTATGAAGGAAGTTAGAGGTAGTTTTGCGTGCCAATGCTAATTAGAGTTAGCGCAATGACTGGAAGTCTATGGTATCTACTAGCATGCTAGCAGTTACCATAGACTTCCAGTAATTGTGCTAACGGTAGTTAGCAATTGTGCTAACGCTAGTTAGCAACTTAATTCAAACTGCATGCAGAGACATAAAAATGGTATCCACTAGTTCATCTGACTCTGGGGAAATAGATCAAGTCCAGAATCCTGAAGTATCCCTTTAAAGCTAGACTCAGCGAGAGGCAGAAAGTAAACAGTATAGTGGTCAATTTCTTCAACAACTAAGAGCATTGAAGTGCGAGGCTAAACTTGTGAACAGCGTGAGTTAAACCCATGCATGTGTGACTGTGTGAGAGCTAAGTGTTTAATACGTTTCCTCCGTTCCAAAAACACCTTGCGGAATCGAATCTTGACATGGAGTCGACACCGGGAGTTGATGTGCAAGAAGTCGAGGAATGAATTATTTTGGAGTCGACTCTCCACCACTACGTCATCATCGTTAACAGTTTGAAAAATGGCAGAGAAAGGCAAGCGACAGCAGCAAAGTCCTATATGGCAATACTTTGAGAAGTTAAATGAGAAGGAAATGCAAACTTTGCAAGGTGGAATTGAGGTACCGTAATGGTAGTACAGGTCCAATGCTTAACCATCTGAAAGGGACGCACTGTGAGACCCAAACCTTTGCTGGCAGCAGTGCAGCTGCATTGTGAATTCACATGGAATTCTTCTTACAGTTTTAACGTAACTATTTTTTTTCTCCATTTGTCACATCCCTACAACAAACACTCCCCCCCCCCCCCCATTGGACATCATTGCACGAGTGATAGAACAGCAGAATATGTACTGCACTTTTTTATTTCATGCTGTCGGATGCTCCTCTCCTCCGTCGAATATAGCTGTGAGCAGCAATGAACGGGGTTCACAGGATAACAAGATCAGTTGGATAACAAAGCAATCACTTTCCCTCCTTTATGTGTAATCATGAGTCTAAATACAAAATCTGGAGTGAATCTAACGTATGTTTCATGAGGAGAAGATGATTGCAGATGATTGTGAGCATTAGAGTTACATATGCAAAGAATTAGTTGTTGATAGTTTCCTTTCTTTTTTGAGATATCAATACCAAATTCAGTGTGGTTCCTCTTAGAGATAGCGATGACAAGTTTCAAGTTGATAGGCCACTGTGGAGTTACCTGGCTACCCAGACCCAAACGCTACGCCCACAGACGTTAGTTTCTTCTCCGCAATGAGTCAAGGTCTGAGTACCTCCCCAACCGTTCACCGAATGTGAACACATTTGGGGCCGTCTGATTGGTCCAGAAACCGATGGGTTGGACCAGAGCCAGAACACACATGGGTAAAGCGACGGTTTGAAAATGAGTCATTGGCTTTGATGCTTTGATGCTTTGAATCTAATCGCTGATGACCTTGTTTTGTACTACGCCCCTCGCGCCCCTCATCACCACAAACGACTTCAATGATGGCAGTCAGGCTAAAGTATGTAGCGAACGACAGAGCAGCGGAAGAATTTAGTGTGAGTCATCAGGCTAACTGTGGAGTGGATTTACAGTGGTTTAAATGGACAAGTAAAATCGGATTTTTGATTTGTCAATAAATCTTTTGACCAGTCCCTTAGCTTTTCTCAAACTAAGTTAAGACATGTACCATGGGCCTACATTCTAATTAGGTGTTTTTAGCATCTTTTTGGAAATGAATGTATGTTCAGCATCTACAGGACTTGTATAGATTGGCCATCTTTGAATGCATCAACGTTCTTTTCACAAACTCTTTAGGGACTATTGTGATGAGTCCAAAGACCAAATCTGGAGTGAATCCGACTTTTAGTCCTGGAGAACAAGATTTTTTATGATTATTTTAATAATTAGCGTTACATAGTCCAAAAAGTGAATTGTTAATAGTTTCCTTATATGTTAAGATATCAATGCCAACTTAACATGGTTCATCATGGTAATGTCTTTGATGACCCCCACACGTTTCAAGTTGATAGACCATTGTGAAGTGGATTTACAACGGATTTAAATGGACACGTTAAATCTGATTTCCTGATTGATCAATTACTCAGCCATCTCTTAACCAATCGTTTAGCTTTTCTCAAACTAAGTTAAGAGAAGTCCTAAATACCGAATGTGGTGTTATTTGGATGTATGGTTCATAAGAAGTTTTTCAAAGGTTTTCAAAAACTTAGAAGATGGAGGAAATCTATTCTGACGAACCTTATGGGTCCTTGAGGCAAATTTGTTCAGCATGAGGAAAGACACCTACATACAAAGTTTCAAGTCTCTAGATCAAACGGGGTGGCAGATATGAGGGTTTAAGTGAGACCGCTTATAACAGCACCTATAGGATGTATACTATTTGCCAGAGTCCCTCTCGATCTATGTCACCAATCTCCTTCCTTGGCAATAGATAACAGTAAAACTCCAGCCAACATGTTTAAAAAGGTCAACAGTGCCATTATTTCTGACCAAGTTACTCATGGCCTCTAGTTTCCGTGTGCCAAATTAGAAAAAAAGTTACCAATCTATGCTTGAGTTACCCCTAATAACAAAGGCACTGCGGTGAACAGTGGTACTGTTTCCCCAAATGTGGATTCGATCTTTAAGGCAGTGTGGATTATTACTTGAATGTGAATTGGTCAATAAGTGAGCTGTGAATAGGTTGCCCTTCCATCACAAATGTACAGCTCCATACCTTAACTAGAGAAATGAAAAAGTTCAGTATCCTGTGAAATATTGATTGACTAAATGCATGTAGCCATCATTCACTGTCATGCATGCTCATATACACATGGAGGTACACACACACACACACACACACACACACACACACACACACACACACACACACACACACACACACACACACACACACACACACACACACACACACACACACACACACACACACACACACACACACACACACACACTATGGTATGGCAGGTAGCAGACAGACAGCAGATGCTGGGAGTTTGATGCAGTGTGCCACCCTGCTCCTGGCACCGTGCCACGCTGGGCGCATGACGCAGCGAGGGGCGACGCCAAGGTCACCCAACAGCGGTGTGCCAATGTCAGTGGCATGGACAGGTGCCACTTGTACCACACACTGTGCTGTGCAGTGTGTGTGTGTGTGTGTGTGTGTGTGTGTGTGTGTGTGTGTGTGTGTCTGTCTGTCTGTCTAGGCCTATGTCTGTGTGTGGTTGTGTGAGTGAGAGCTGGTTTGACACTTTTTGTCAAGGCATCTACTGTCATTGTTTTTTTGTGTGTGTAGACCTTGAATCCAGAAATGTGGACCTCACCAGTTACCAGTCTCTTCTCTTTGGGTACCATAGAAGCACAACATTACCATTAAATATACGGTATCAGCTTGGAGAGAGAGATAGTGATGGAGATATTAGAGCCCCCAGTCAGACTAGTGTAAGCCTGGTAGTGCTGGGGGAGTGTCATTACTGGCCATTTAAGGAATATGGGTGTCATTGTCACACGGGATCTAATTGGCCAAGCTCTAATGAATAACAGGGACCAATTACAAATGATTACATCATCGCTGGGAATCACCCCTAGGGTTGGACCAGGAGAGCTCGCCAGCTTCTAGTCCTAAAACCCAGAAGTTTGTCACCTCTGGTTCGTTCAGCCATTCCTATGGATTTTGGGATGAACGCAGAAAATAAGGTCAGTTGGTAGAGCATGGTGTTTGCAACGCCAGGGTTGTGGGTTCGATTCCCACGGGGGGTATTAAAAAAAATAATGTATGCACTCACTAACTGTAAGTCGCTCTGGATAAGAGCGTCTGCTAAATGTAAAAATGTAAATATCCCTTTCTCTTCAATAACTCTGTTCCCCTTTCCCTTTTATTGTCCCCATCTCTCCATCCTTTCCTCTTTCTGCCATACCCCTCCCCCATATCTCAGCTCTTGTTCACTGAGCCCCTCTCTCAATCTCTTCCCCCTCTCCCCTCCCTCTCCATTTTTCTCTAAGCCCCACCCTCCTCCCTCTATCTCTCTCTCCAGGCTCCAGTTTTGCTTGCAGCTCTGTCTTTGTCTGCCCAGCCTGTGTGTGTGTGTGTGTGTGTGTGTGTGTGTGTGTGTGTGTGTTGTTGGCAGGCAGCCAGAGCCGGAGCGGAGTGAAGCGGGCCTATGACTCACAGTGATTCTGGGCTGTATTTTTAGCTTGGGCTGCCCCCCCACCCCCCCAACTCCCCTCTCTCTCTCTCCCTTTCTCTCTGTGGATCTCGTCTAATTCACCACCACCATTTTCTACATACATGTAGGTAACGCATGTACCTGCACACTGGTAGCTGTGGGGGGAGTGGCATAATGACGTGTGTGTGTGTTCATGTCTGTGTGTGTGCCCCGAGGACCAGTACCATATCAAGGGGGTCATTCAAGGGAACTTGACTGGAGGAACAACTTGACCCCAGCCCCCCTATGATGTATGGAGTGGCCGCCAGTGCATGACTGACTGTGCCTGAGAATAGAGAGAATTAGAGGAGAGGATGAAGGAGAGAGAGGAGAGAGGGAAGGGAGGATGTGTGGGTTGTTGGGAGAGGAGTGCTGGTGGAAATGTGCGTTTGAGGACAGCTCATTAGTCAGTGTGTGTGTGTGTTTGGAGAGAGAATCGACTGACATCAGGGATACGTATAGTACAGTACGTGTTATCTAACAAAGAGACCAAAATAGATAAACCTGTCATTATTCATTTATTTGCACGTGCTCCATGTGTATTTTAACATACTGAAAATTATAAAGCATTTTTGGACAATAAACCCTTATTCTCCACTCATCTAAGCAAGTCTACTGACCATTACTTCTCAGTTTTAGTTGATCTACTAGCCTTTTAACTGATGTTACCCTTGTATTAACTCAGTGTAACAGAGTGGTCTGTGCGTACCCACTGCCTGGGGAACAGGCCGTCTGGCAGGTGGGTTAACCACCTAACAGACTGCAAGGGGCGAAGGTCACAGGTTAGTCACTACTAATAACACCATTATCACCTTATCTGAGACAACATTGTTTTTAAGTGAAAGTGATTCTGATGTTAAGGTTAGTTTCCAATGTTCGTTTGGTTTGACAGGAAGGTAGCTCGTGTTATAGGTTTTTGCCAACTGGACCAGAATGGTTTCCCATTGACGGGTGCCCACTGCCACTGTAAAATAGGCAAGTAATGATCAACTGATTCTGTTGACAAACTTTGCCATTGAAAACCGTGAAGGAGAATTTATCTGTTCATCCTAAATCTCTCTCTCTCTCTCTCTCTCTCTCTCTCTCTCTCTCTCTCTCTCTCTCTCTCTCTCTCTCTGTTGTTTTGTCTAACCTGGGCTGATTCCTGACTGTGTACTGTCTCCATCCCCATCATGCTAGATAGCTGGATAGCTGGATTAGACCAGATTAAGGACTAGCACAGATGGGATGGTGCTGTGGCACGTTCCCATCCCCCACCACATTGAGTGTGTCCCCTAGTACAGAGTGCACCTCCTGGGTAGGCCGAATATAGAACTGAGGCTCATTCATAAGCACCTGGTAGTACAGTGCTGACATTTTCCATGTTTCTGAACATTTCACAGCCATTTTCATAACAGGCTGCAGGGCCGGTTGTGGTCTGTGGTAGGTGTGGAGGATTGGAAGGAGTCTGGGAGTCAGTAGGTCTAGTAGTGAACAGGTAGTTGGTAGTGGGTGGTCTCAGACTGAAGCACAATCTGGATATTTGTGTGTCTCTGGTGCCTCTGTCAGTCTCTGTCTCGTCTTGATAGCTGATGACGTCTCGTAACGTCTCCCAGTGTCTTGACTGTCTCCTCTAGTCAGTCAGTGTCTAAAAGTCTGTAAATCTCTTCTCCTTCATTTTTACACATTATATTGCCGTGCAAAGCCTTGCCATGGCGCAATGAGCAGAACTGCACATAGCCAAGGCTAACTGTTTTGGCACGCTTCTCAGTGAGCACTGCTCAGTATACAGTCCGTCTGCTCTCACAATGCTAATTTCAGCCCGGTTGGGGGTCATACAGTAGCTAGCTTCAACTGGATGTGCTACTAGAGTCAGTCAGTGAGTGTGGGAGGCTGTCCATCTGTCCTCTCAACAGCACCACTGAGCTCTTTGTCTCCCTGCCTCTCTGCTTGCCCTCTACTTCCTTCATTCAAACTAGCCACAATTAGTGAGCGCTCTAGCTCTCTCCAGTTAGGCCGATTGATGTTGCTCTATTCCTCAATGGGAGGCCAGGTCTAATTATCCCAGCCTTTCTCTCTACACTCATTTGGGCTCCTCAACATGAAAGCTGAGAGGTGCTTAGGTTGTTGCTGTTTGCATTGATTTCCATAGAGAAATAAACTGAGAGAATAAAGAGAGTGAGTGTTTGAGAATTTCTCAATGTCCTTGAGCTTGTTTTAGACCGGTTTCATTCTTCTTCGTTTTTTGTCCTTTCCTTTTCTTTTCTTTTTGTTCTTTCCTTCAGATTTCCTCAGCCCTCCTCCTCCTCCTCCTCCTCCTCCTATTCCTCCTCCTCCTCCTCCTCCTCCTCCTCCTATTCCTCCTCCTCCTCCTCCTCCTCCACTTCTTCTTCTTCTTCTTCTTCTTCTTCTTCTTCTTCTTCTTCTTCTTCTTCTTCTTCTTCTTCTTCTTCTTCTTCTTCTTCTTCTTATTATTATTATTATTATTATTATTATTATTTCTTCAATTGAATTGGCTACAATGGGAAATCATATTATTCACTGTACTGTTAGTAGAGTTCAGTAAAGAAAAGTAGAGTATAGTTCAGGACTGTACTGTAGAGTTCATTACAGTACACAGTAGAGCAAACTAGAGTTGAGTACGCTATAATCTACTGTACTGATCTACAGTATACTCTACTTTACTGTACTGAACTATACTCTTCTTTGCTTTACTGTACTGTACTGAACTCTACTGTACTCTACTGAGCACTACTGTGCTGTACTTTGATGTCCAAACTTGTGAAACATACTGTAGATGTCTATGATTGGTTCAGATTTGGTCCGGTCCGGATCAACCAAATGTGGAATTGTTTGGGGGCAGAGCTCATTAAAATAATAGCCAGAGTGTAGAATAATACCCAAATATGCAAAGGAGGATATTGCATATTTATACCTTTGTGTACCTATTCAGGATACATCACCATGAAGAGCATGACTTTCATATCCATAATTATGCATTTCTGTGTACAAATCAGGGACCCATGATGACATTCCGTTACCGCAATTCCGTTACCAGGTGTAAATCCATTTCACAAGACGGGAAGCTTAACCCACTGGACCTGTCAGCTGCAGTGGTAGACCTGTGACACCAGATGACAGAATGATACTTTCTGAAGTGAGGAAAAGGACAGACGGGATGAAAGGAAGGAAGGATGGATGGGTGGTTTGGCCGACGGCTGTGGTTGAGAAATGAGAGCATGTCACTGACATCCCTCTTTCTCTCCGACATCGGTATTACTCTTGTTGAAAGATGGACTCAATTCATCCTCAGTATGTGTGGCTCTTCCAGAAATATAGAGAGACTGTCAGAATCCATTGATTTCACACAGGATGGGAAACATTAAGCACAGAAAAGCATTGGGAAGTGCCTAACCATTGGGAAATGCAGTTACTCTCTTACTGGCTGGAAATGGAGCTTGAGTGTGTATTCTGATGATGCATCACACAGCATCCAATGTTTGCTAGCTTTCATTTTGTTTTGACTCTGGTCTGTCTGTCTTTTCTGGCTTGGTTTGAGAAATCCTACAGTAGGATCCTATTCAATTACTAGCCCTTGAGGGCCGAAGTCCTGATGGTTTTATTTTCTACCTGACAGTTAATTGATCATTGATTGGCCAGAAGGTTCACTCACCTGGTGTCTCAGGTCTTAATCAGTCCCTGGTTACATGGAGAGTATGAAAACCAGAAGTTTTCCGGCCCTCATAGACCGTAAGTATAAGCCATGTCCAACATCAACACAAAGTCAAGCTTGCTGTTGGCAGCTCTTGTTGTTGAGGAGGGAAACACAAAACCTGCATGATGCCTTTGACACGTTGTCTTCCGGTGGCCATACATCAGTGTCTGTTTGTACACGAGTGATGTTTACTGTTCTTGCTGCAACAATAGGCATCTGTTGTCATTGTGGTTGGCACAAAGAAGACTCATCCGACAGAAAGCATAGCAGCTCACACAGACACATAATAGGATTTCTGTTTTCCTGCATTCAATATTTAAGTAAAATGTTTGCATGTTTCTTTTCCTTTTTTGTTCCATTAAGCAGTCACTCTTACAGACCTGTGTTAATGAGCTAAAGCTAGCGTAGCTCACCTGCGCTAATAGGCTAACAGGCTTGGACAACAGCCAAGTACCAGCCATAACAGGTAATGAACCAGGGTTGGAGACGACAAAAGGTGAGACAGAGAGGGCCAGACAGGGGCTGACAAGGACATATTGTCCTCTGGAATCCCTAAGTTGCCTCTAAGTCTTCTAGCAAATACCAATAGGGCAAATAGGGACTAAGAGTATATCACTTTTGTCATAACTAGCTTTTAATTTCTACGAGTAAATCTTTGGCATTGAAAGTCTTAACAGAAGCTAAATGCTTTGTCTGGAGTTTCTACACGACTAATCAACCTTTTATGAATAAACAGCTTATGTTCTCAGTCTTGAGCATATAAATCTAGATGTTTAGCAAGCTTCTACCCTGTTAGGTGTTAGGTGTTGTAAGATACTCTGTGATCCCTATGGTTCTGTCAGCCTGTGATGGGGAATTGATTTAAGAGCGGGCGTTAGGAGCAAAGCGACGTTAATCTGCCTGACAGAGTAGAGTGATATAAGTTTCATTAAGCCATAGATCACTGAACACTGTCACAGAGGGGCCCAGAACAGCAGCCTGGCACACTGGTAACACTTTGTACTGTTTTTATAACCGCTATACCATGCTAATCAATGTAACCGCAGCTTTCTTTGTGATTGTGTTAATATAACTGTCATCCTGACATTAGTTACCAATGTCATGTTTACAGTGGGCTTATGTCATGCTTATGAAAGGTCTAAACTCGCACTCAGACGCTGGCGGTTGTTTCCATCTCTTTTCATCCAGCCAATCAGATAATGCCTTTCTGGGCAGGATGGCAGGATTGTAATATCCTCTTCAATGAAGGTCAGTGTTGCCCAATGCCAGCCGAACAGAAAACTGCTGACGGGGCGAGAGGAAGGATTTAACAGGCAGTTAACCTCTAGCAGGGTTTTGGGATAGATGAGTTTACCCCCTCTGGAGTCTACCCACTGTGAGGGGTACTTCTCGCCTCGCTCCCTGGTTAAAGTATTCACTGTTAGGGGTGCTCTTCTCTAGTCTCACCTCTCTCTGAGTTTTCTACTGAAATAATGATAATCTGCTCTTATAAATGTATCCAGTGAAATATGTGAATAAATCAATGCATCACAGTTGAAATAAGCCCCCTTGGGCGATATCATAGACAAAGGCAGAAATATAAGAGATTTTTTATTACAGATGTATTGGCTCGAGCATTTCTTAAAACAAGGATTTAAGGCAGCTTGGCCTGCTCTACCCTCCAGCTCCCACAGGCCCCCCCAGGCCTTTATAGGGTTATTCTGTGGGGAGGCAACCTTTCATGCGATCAATATACGCACACACACAACTACTTTCACTCACACATGCCCTCTCCCATCTCCCATAGAGGCCTATAGAGTTGATCAGAAAGGTGGAACCAATAGAACAGTGACCCCTTAGCAACCTACCATCTAGCCACCCTCCTCCCACCCTCCGGCACACTTGGGCCCCGTTCACACCTCCATCAGCCCAATGTAGGGGGCTGGGCTAGCCAGGCTCAGTGTATAGCGGGTCAATAGCTCAGATCGATCCACTCCAGGACAGGGTGGTCTCAGCACTGACAACCGCCCCAGCAGGCCCTCCCAGTGCTATCACTGGCTGTGGATGAGGTGATGATTAACACTGCTTTACACTGGGTTAGTTAAAGGGAGAATCCAAACGCCAAAATCAATGATTTAGATGGTTCAATAACCTTTTCTCCTATTCATCTTAGATTGAGGTCTTCGGGTTTATCCTAATAGGATTTTACAGCAGAAGGTGTGGTATATGGAAATGTGAGATGAAAGGTGATAGATAAAAATGTCAAAATATGATTTTAGGGTTAGCTCTCCCTTTAATGTAAGTCTTGTCTGTCATATCCAATGAGGGTCAATTCAGTATTATGATCAAATATATACGATATGACGTAGATGCAGAAAGTTAACAGTATAGTGGGTCAAAGCGCAGCCGTGCACATGTGCAGATACTGTGTGTGACTGTGGATAGTATTCTGGAATTGGTTTTGAATGGAAGTTATAGGAAATGCAATTGCTATCATGCACCTGAGAAAAAGTAAGCAATGCATGGTCTGATATGCTATACTTACTTTCCCAATATGTAGGCCGATAAGTACTGGGTGGACATATTTGCAGTGAATAAATGATACATTGTTTCCTCGAAGGTATCTCTATGCAGTAGACATGAACCCTAGATACTGACCCTGGGCCAGTGGGGATCTCTGGTCTGTGAAAGTGTTGTTGTTATTGTTCTAACCTTAATCCCACCACATACCAATGAGATTGGGTTTGGGGTGTAACTACATTTGTATTTACTCAGTACGTTTGGAAAGGCTGAGTTTAGATTGTGGTATACATTTACATTTTAGTCATTTAGCAGACGCTCTTATCCAGAGCGACTTACAGTTAGTGAGTGCATACATTTTTCATACTGGCCCCCCGTGGGAAACGAACCCACAACCCTGGCGTTGCAAGCGCCATGATCTACCAACTGAGCTACAAGGGAATCATATGAAATTTAGTCTCTAGAGAAAATAATTTCTGTTACCTTTTAAGTCTGATTGTCGTCAAGACAACAGTACCCATAAAATGCCCATGAAATCCAATTAGTCTACCCGGAGAAAATATCAAAGATTGTCTCAAATCTAGTGTCTGTTAACTTTTCACACTATAATTGTACATAATTATACATTAATTTATCAAACAGAAGTCTTTTCCATTTGTTTAGCAAGCTTCTACCCTGTTAGGTGTTAGGTGTTCTAAGATACTCTGTGATCCCTATGGTTCCGGCAGCCTGTGATGGGGAATTGATTTAAGAGCGGGCGTTAGAAGCAAAGCGACGTTAATCTGCCTGACAGAGTAGAGTGATAAAAGTTTCATTAAGCCATAGATCACTGAACACTGTCACAGAGGGGCCCAGAACAGCAGCCTGGCACACTGGTAACACTTTGTACTGTTTTTATAACCGCTATACCATGCTAATCAATGTAACCGCAGCTTTCTTTGTGATTGTGTTAATATAGCTGTCATCCTGACATTAGTTACTAATGTCATGTTTACAGTGGGCTTATGTCATGAAATCCAATTAGTCTACCCGGAGAAAATATCAAAGATTGTCTCAAATCTAGTGTCTGTTAACTTTTCACACTATAATTGTACATAATTATACATTAATTTATCAAACATGGATGCAAGTCCAAACTTACACATACAGACAGAAACAGTACACACACACACACACAAGTTTATTTATTTTTACTACGTATCGGTGAATCGTTGCATCCCTAGTGTGGACCCAAGGCTGCTTGTGTCTGACTGAATCACTGTTCTTGATGTCAATAGAGACTGCTAGATCTGTATTGACTTGGGCCAACATCGGCAATAATCAAAATAGGAACCCAAATAGGCAATCACTGAGGGTTAACCATGCCACTTCTACCCATCTTTGACAAAAATAAATAATTATGTCTATTTCTTTTATTCTTTATCGCCAATGTGAGCATCCAGTAAACAAAAAACAAGCTTGAGTGAATAAGCCTATCCCGTCCCCCCAGACCGACTGTCGTCAGACAGACAAACAGATCAAATCCAAAGTCATTTCTCGGCAGCAGCCGAGCCGGCTTTCCTGGGATTACCCACCAGCACTGACATGCCCACCTCGTGGGACACATTTGGGAAGCGCACAGCAGTGTGGATGGGAAGTGGGATGGGTGGCAAGGAAAACGGGGACGTCGGGAACGGGGAACAGTGAAGTGGGGGGTTGGGGGGGGTTGCTGTTTGTGAGGGGGATTTGCTGTATGCAGAACGTATTGGAGTTGGATCAAGCCAAGACGAGCCCCCCTCCCCTCCCCTCCTCTTTCACCTTATCTCACCCCCCACCCCCCTTGCCCCCCTCATCCGTTACAGTGCAGTAGCTGTGGTATGTAGAGCAATGAGGGTTTAACCCCCTTCTACCGCAAGAACCCCCCACACCCTACCCCCCTACCCCTTCTGTCTGTGGATCAATTCCTATTCTGTTCTATTTTTTTGATTAGCAGTGCCCTCCACTTTGGGGAATCCCATTGTGTCTGCTGTGAACTGGTAGCTATATACTGTAAAGTATGGTCTGGGGAGAAGGAGAAAGAAGAGTTGAATAATACATGTAATACAAGCCCATAAACCCAAATGGAAATATGTTTAGGTGGCATGTTCTCATTTTAGAATGATGGGGTAAAGGTTGTAACTATAAACTCTACACCATTGCATGTTATCAAGTTCATATTTGTTAATAGTGAAATCCATATTTTGTAGTGAGTGAAGAGCACAATAGAACTGCAATAGAATACAATGACAGTAGAGTGAGATTTTTTCCCCCTACTCGTCTATCTCTAGCTCCAATTCCATATCGTTAACATCAATGTTTGGAGTTGAAGGCTTGTTGATGTGTGGTTGTCTAGCTGAGACTGATCCAGTCCAGTCATTAACATTCAGTAGTCTGGTCTGTAGTGTGACAGGCCTGTACAATCATTAGTGTTGCCCCAGGGAGGCCTTTGATTCCAGCATGGAGCCATGCAGAGAGCCGGTCCTGCTCCACAGAGAGACACACTCAGCTAGGGAGAGAGAGAGAGAGCAGAGAGACCAACCACTCAGCTAGCGCATCAATCTAACCTTGTAGAGAGCCAGAAACCCGTACTAACACTTCATATGTTACTGTCCCACCCTCGCACATAAAGAGAACACTAGTGTGGATGTGTGTGCGTGTGTTATTCCATTCGGTCACAATAGATTTAGCGTCAACAGGAAAACAAATACTGACGCTCTCAATATGAACAAGCCAGGGGTTTCAGATTGCAGTTTGTCACTTGCACTTATATTGGCAATTATATTGAAATTGCGTGGGGGATAGGAAGGAGGAGGTGGGTGTGTGTGTGCGCACCTTTGCTTGTGTGTGTGTGTCTGTGCATTGTGTGTGTGTGTGTGCTTATGTCTGTGTGTGAGTGTTGCTTGTTGTGCGTGTGTTAGCGTGTGTGACTCATGTATGAGATAAAGTGTGATTGCCTGAAATGGGATCTGTTCCACCTGAGTGATTTGATACATGCATAGTGACGTTGTATCCTTGGCTGTGAGTGCTCAGTGTTGCGAGCAGCAGGGTTTGAGATGAGGGAAGTCGCCCATGAGGAGAGCAGACAGGTAGACTCTCCTGAACATGGCGGGGGTGGCATTGCTACTAGCGTTAGCACAATGACTTGATAGCCTGGGAGCCAATGACTATCCAGTCTCGATAGAAATATATACAGTACCAGTCAAAAGTTTGAACACACTTACTCATTCAAGGGTTTTTCATAATTTTTAAACTATTTTCTACATTGCAGAATAATAGTGAAGACATCAAAACTATGAAATAACACATATGGAATCATGTAGTAAGCAAAAAAGTGTTTAACAAATAGAAATATATTTTATATTTGAGATTCTTCAAATAGCCACCCTTTGCCTTGATGACAGCTTTGCACACTCTTGGCATTCTATCAACCAGCTTCACCTGGAATGCTTTTCCAACATTCTTGAAGGAGTTCCCACATATGCTGAGCACTTGTTGGCTGCTTTTCCTTCACTCTGCTGTCCGATTCATCCCAAACCATCTCAATTGGGTTGAGGTCGGGGGATTGTGGAGGCCAGGTCATCTGATGCAGCACTCCATCATTGTCCTGTTGAAAAACAAATGATAGTCACACTAAGCCCAAACCAGATGGGATGGCGTATCGCTGCAGAATGCTCTGGTAGCCATGCTAGTTAGTGTGCCTTGAATTCTAAATAAATCACAGACAGTGTCACCAGCAAAGCACCCCCACACCATAACACCTCCTCCTCCATGCTTTACGGTGGGAAATACACATGCGAAGATCATCCGTTCACCCACACCGCGTCTCAAATTTGGACTCCAGACCAAAGGACACATTTCCACCGGTCTAATGTCCATTGCTCGTGTTTCTTGGCCCAATTAGGTCTCTTTTTCGTATTGGCATCCTTTAGTAGTGGTTTCTTTGCAGCAATTCGACCATTCGATTCACACTGAGATGTGTCTGTGACTTGAACTCTGTGAAGCATTTATTTGGGCTGCAATGTCTGAGGCTGGTAACTCTAATGAACTTATCCTCTGCAGCAGAGGTAACTCTGGGTCTTTGTTTCCTGTGGTGGTCATGAGAGCCAGTTTCATCATAGCGCTTGATGGCTTTTGTGACTGCACTTAAAGAAACTTTCAAAGTTCTTGAAATGTTCCGTATTGACTGACCTTCATGTCTTAAAGTAATGATGGACTGTCGTTTCTCTTTGCTTATTTGAGCTCTTCTTGCCATAATATGGACTTGGTCTTTTACCAAATAGGGCTATCTTCTGTATACCCCCCCCCCCTACCTTGTCACAACACAACTGATTGGCTCAAACGCATTAAGAAGGAAAGAAATTCCACAAACTAACTTTTAAGAAGACACACCTGTTAATTACATTTACATTTTAGTCATTTAGCAGACGCTCTTATCCAGAGCGACTTACAGTTAGTGAATACATTTTATTTTTATTTTATACTGGCCCCCCGTGGGAATCAAACCCACAACCCTGGCATTGCAAACGCCATGCTCTATCAACTGAGCTACATCCCTGCCGGCCATTCCCTCCCCTACCCTGGGCCAATTGTGCACCGCCCATGAGTCTCCCGGTCGCGGCCGGCTGCGACAGAGCCTGGATTCGAACCAGGATCTCTAGTGGCACAGTTAGCACTGTGATGCGGCGCCTTAGACCACTGCGCCACTCAGGAGACATTGAAATGCATTCCAGGTGACTACCTCATGAAGCTGGTTGAGAGAATGCCAACAGTGTGCAAAGCTCTCATCAAGGCAAAGGGTGGCTATTTGAAGAATCTCAAATATAAAATATATTTTGATTTGTTGAACACTTTTTTGGTTACTACATGATTCCATATGTGTTATTTCATAGTTTCGATGTCTTCCCTATTATTCTTCAATGTAAAAAATAGTAAAAATAAAGAAAAACCCTTGAATGAGTAGGTGTGTCCAAACTTTTGACTGGTAGTGTATATAAAAAATACATCATATTTTTTGCAGCGGTGGCAACAATTTAGCAGCGGGGGGCCACCGCTGCTAAATTAATATAGGGGAAACACTGTGGTTGCATTTGTGCATGTCTATGTACTGCTACACTCAGGTCCTGAACGGTATGGAAATGCCAAAGGAGATGGCTAAAGCAAAGGCAGGCTAGCACTATATGAAGTTATACGTGTGAGTTGAATAGGAAGAGCAGGCAGTGAAGGAGAGGTGGAGCTGTTCTTGGTGCTGAACAAGCAGAATACAGACAGCAGAGCTGTGTGTGTGTGTGTGTGTGTGTGTCCGTGTCCTTTTATCCACTTACTTCTTATCTAACCATTAAGTTACAAAGAACGCAACGTTGACATTAAAGAATGTATTTCAAGAGCGTGTGTGAGCTAAGGAAGGGATAAAAGTGACTGAAACAGCATGGCGGTGTACAATTTCTCTGTCAGCCTTTGTACACATTGGTGTGAAATGGAACAACTCCCTCGCCCTGCAGACAATGTCTACATGCAACCATCGCTGAAAAGACACAGGTTGAATTTGCTACAATTTTCACTATTGTAACACAATTTCATGCCTTTACAGTCTTGTTCTTCTCGATGTGAAATGATTGTGTGTCGGTGTAAAATCCTTTAGTCCTCCCTTCAGAGGCGTTCTGCAATACCTCAAATCATTTGAGTCATATAAGCTATGGTTGACATTTACTTTTAGCCAGTTTAACTGACACAGACTGGTCCCCAGGAGACTGAGTAGAGAGCGTGTTCAATTCAAAAGAGCAAAGGCGAAGTGGAAATTCATTCCAATTTGACTGAACAAAGTCTCTGAGGTGTATGTATGTGTGTGTGTGTGTGTGATATGCCACTGATGCTAGCTGGGTTGTCAGAATGTGCTGGTCTCCAATGGTGCTGAAGCTCTTGTTGTGTCCGCTAGATCCGACAGTCTTTGATCTCTGCTGGGCTTGGGAGTATAGGCCTCACACACACACACACACACACACACACACACACACACACACACACACACACACACACACACACACACACACACACTCACTCACACCCACACACACTCACTCACTTACACTTATCTACTCTTTGCCCTGGGGCTGCAATTTGTCTTTTGCCATGCCACTCCTTGGAGATTAGGGAGTGTATGTAGATTATTGCTGGAAAGTAGGTTAAGATGAATGCCGTCGAGCTGAGCCCAATAGAAGCACCGTTAGCTCCCCCTGATTGTAATAAAGGTTGTTCCAAAGCCAGAGCCAGTGGGATGGGGGGGGGAGAGGGATGGATGGATGGATGGATGAAGGTAGTGAAGGAGGGTTGGTTAGGGGAGATGGCGGGTGGGGTGGATATGGGAGGCTGGTGGAGAGGCTTTGAGGGAGGGAGGGAAGGTAGGAGGGAGGAGA
The DNA here is from genome assembly GCF_020615455.1 of Coregonus clupeaformis. Classification (NCBI taxonomy): domain Eukaryota; kingdom Metazoa; phylum Chordata; class Actinopteri; order Salmoniformes; family Salmonidae; genus Coregonus; species Coregonus clupeaformis. The sequence continues at coordinate 43,106,102 of NC_059194.1, read as the reverse complement.
AGGGAGACTGGGTGAGAGGCTTTGAGGGCTGATGGAAGAGAGAAGGGGGGAGGGGACTGGGAAGTGTGTTAGACTGTGGCGTTCCCCCTTCTCCTCTCTGTTGCTAAGCGGGACTGGGATGTAAGCAGAAGCACGCTAAGGTGTCATTGTACTAGAGAGAGGGGGAGAGAAGCTCTAGTTAATCTTCTGTGAATCACCCTGTGGAACTGCATCCCCCAGAATACCATTCATCGTTCACTTGGGCACAGGTGGAGGACAGGTCAGGGCTGAGGCAGCACTCAACCAATCCCATTCAGCCAATCACAATGATGCAAAGCAACATCTAGCCAATTACAGAGGTAGGAAGTAGAAAGGGAGGGGCTATATTTGGCAATGCATGTAAGTAAGAGATGTTAAATAGCACACTATGTAAAATGACAGACCTTGATTCCTAATGCTTTCTGTGAGGTGTTACTGTACTTGTGTGAAAGCTTGGATGGAAGCTTGTCTCATTTTGCTTACAGGAATTGTATTCCACATCAGTGTGAAGGCAATAACCAGAAATCCCATGGCTTATTCTAATCTTCCCTGATTCTATTACAGATACTTGTCTTCATTAGTTTGCTATAGTATCTAAACTGTGAGGCACATACATGCATTGCGGCAAGCTCAACTGTAGAAATAGATTTGTTCTACATGGGAGCTAAATGTCAGGCTCACAGCATAGAGAACGCAGGGCAGTCACAGACTCAGTGGTGAGATTACGTTTGATTGAGACATTTAAGGGAACAGAGAAAAATAACTCGCTGACCTTTTGGAGATGTATCCCCTTCAAAAAGGGTTTTTCGGTACACAGTCACCCAAAATCGCGTATATGTGCAAGGACATGCAAGTGCGCACACATTCACTGAAGCACACTCATGCAAGCACACACACACACACACACACACTATGCGCACCAAGCCGTAATGGAGAGATTGCTATCTTAATACCCTTCCTGCAAATACCATTTCATATATGAAATATGAAATCATTGTTTCACCCTCCCCCTCTCTCTCTCTCTCTCTCTCTCTCTCTCTCTCTCTCTCTCTCTCTCTCTCTCTCTTTCTCTCTCTCTCTCTCTCTCCCTCCTCCTGGGATATACTGATTGGTGCCTCGGGGGATAGCAGAAGTGGTTTCACACATTCACTATACATACAGCAAGCAAAATTACACGTCTGTAGTGTTGAGCCTCAAGAAAATCAAGTGTACGGCAGTAGGCAATCACCTCTCCCCGATTCACTAGAATTACATTATCCTAGATGGGATCTACTTGCACCATTTCCCATCCTGATATTTGAAGTATTATATAAAAGGCCAAAAACGACCCACTCCAGCGAGGCATTAGACAGGATCGTCCCCTATTCAATTTTTAAGGATGTACGCCTGAAAGATGTCACTGGCATATGGTAATTACATAGTACTTGTCAATCAACTGGAGGATATTGAAGCAAACGCATGCACACATGCATGAACAGAACACACACACAAACGCGCGCGTGCACATACTCACACGCACACGCATACACACACACTTCAAAAGGGGGTCACTTGAGGCGTTCGCTACTTAATTACCTTTCCTTTCCTGTTCTGTTGTGTTCTGCCATAGCGTAGAATGATGTCATGGCTCCAGACGTTCCTCTATTGTCTCCCTGAAGGGGAGAGATCTGCTACTGGAGGTAGCTGCTGCTTTACCCTAATTGGCCCACCGTGAATGACATGCAGGTGTCACTCATAATGAGCACAGTCAGGTTTCAAGAGAGCGCCGTGTGTGTGGTGTGTGGAGATGTGTGTGGTCTATAGGTGAGTGTTCGTGGGGGGGGATTGTATGTGTGTCTGCCTGTCAGAGGTAGCAAAACTGAGTGAGCAAGCACTTGTTCCTCCTTAGCAATACAAACCCCAGATCTTCTCTAGTCTTGATAATGAGGAGGGAACTAGCACTCTCTAGTTTCTCCCCCCATTTGAACTCTAATCTTCTCTCCTCACTTTCCTCTTCTACACTCTCTTCTCTCCCCTTCCATTCTTACTCTAATCCCTTTCTCCTCATGTCTTTCCTCCTCTCTATTCATTCCCCTCTCTTCTCTTCTTCAGCCTGAGTGGGTTAATATGGCAGCTATTATAGATGAATTAAAGATGGACGCTATACAATCCTCTAGGTCTTGTTGTCTTCTCTCCTTTCCTCTCTGTCTTTCTCTCTCAGCCTCTCTCTCTCTCTCTCTCTCTCTCTCTCTCTCTCTCTCTCTCTCTCTCTCTCTCTCTCTCTCTCTCTCTCTCTCTCTCTCTCTCTCTCTCTCTCTCTCTCTCTCTCTCTCTCTCTCTCTCTCTCTCTCTCTCTGTCTCTCTTTGCTCTTTCCCTCTCTCTGCTCTTCACTCTTTCTCTCCTCTCCTCTCCATCCCTCTCCCCTCTCTGTTTCATCTTCCTCTTCTCTCGGCCTCCTCTGGGAGCGAAGGGGAAATGAGAGGGGGATGTGGTAATTAAGTTGTATTCACTGGAGAGAAGAGTGAGAGAAGAGAGGAAGAGAGGGCGTCAGGCAGATTTTTTTTGAATTTCAAATGGGACTCTTGACTCGCTGACGTCTTTGACTGTGAACCCTCCCCACAACCCAAACACAACCGTCTCCTCCTCCCCTTCCTCGCCCCCCTCCTTTCCTCCGCTCATGCTCTTTCCCATCCCTCTCTTTCAGCATGTTCTATAATTTAATGAAATAGCAATATTATATAACAAAGAAACAACTCTCTCCCTTTATATAATACTGTGAAATTGTGATAATGATTATAATGCCCTTTTAGTGTAAGAGCTGTTTCAACCTGTTTTGGTGGGATGGAGTTTTGGCCTGCCTGGTGACATCATAAATTAGTTAATAGACCAATAAGAAAGAGAGTTCCAAACATCTCTGCCAATAACAGGTTGTTTTCAGTTTTCCCCTTCTAACTCAGACCACTCCCAGACAGTCCAAGCAATGTTCTTGCTTGAGAAAATACTCTTAGCTAAGAAGCTATTTTTGTTTCTTTTTGACCATTTTAATTGAAAACAATCACAGTAAGGTACTTAATTGTTACCCAGAAATGATATGATATTGAGATAAAAACGGCTGCATTGGACATTTAACAAAGAAATACAGTCACTTTCTCCTCTCCTCTTCTCTACACTGTACATCCCTCTGTTATTTGGACTCATTCTATCAGTCTGTGGGATTGAACCAGCCCACCAGAACTACTGCAGCCTCAGCAGCCTCTCTTTCTTTCTCTCTCTCTCTCTCTCTCTCTCTCTCTCTCTCTCTCTCTCTCTCTCTCTCTCTCTCTCTCTCTCTCTCTCTCTCTCTCTCTCTCTCTCTCTCTCTCTCTCTCTCTCTCTCTCTCTCTTGCTCTCTTGCTCTCTCTCTCTCATTTCTAATCACTTCTGATGAAGATTGCTCTCTCTCTCTCTCTCTCTCATTTCTAATCACTTCTGATGAAGATTGCTCCACTTTTCTGTATCTAGTTTCAGCAGAAGCCCTCCTTTTCTGGATACAGTCTCTGCCATACAGTCCATTCCCATAAGTCTTCAGCAGGTTCTCTTATCTTGATACTATTGATCAATTGTGATCAGACAGTACTGAACTACACAGGTTGTGTCTGTACTGGTCTGGTCTGTACTGTACTGTACTGTACTGTACTGTATTGTACTGGCAGTGTATACTCCATAACCTCACTTACACTAATGTGGCTCTATGTCTCAAAGTTATCCTCAGTGATACTGACAAATACCCTTACCATTACATTTCTGTATCTCTCACTGTCTCACCCTCGCTTTGTCTCAGTATGTAGTTTCTCATAATAGCCAGATCAAGAGTTGGTTATGGCTTGCGAGAATTTCAGTTATACAGTTATACTGGCACTGTGACTCTGTGTGTACTCTGTCTCTTTTTCTCTCTTTCACTCTCTCTGTGTGTGTCTCTCTCTCTGTCTCAGTTAGATCAGGTTATATCCAGTTAATCTGACACTTCTCCCCTCCACATCTCATTCTCTCTCCATTTCCTCTCGGAGTGGAGAGGCAATAGGATTATCATTGATCAGACATTCTCCGAGATGGCCATGGTAGAGAATGTACTGATCTATCACTCTTTCCCTCCCTCCCTCCCTCCCTCCCTGTGTCTACTCTCCTCCCCTTCTCCCTTGTCTGTCTCCTCTTCTTTCCTCTTCTCTTCTTTTTGTCTACTTCTTTAGCTTTCTACTCTCTCTCTCTCTCTCTCTCTCTCTCTCTCTCTCTCTCTCTCTCTCTCTCTCTCTCTGTCTCTCTCTCATTCTCTCTCTCTCATTCTCTCTCTCTCTCTCTCTCGTTCTCTCTCATTCTCTCTCTCTCTCTCTCTCTCTCTCTCTCTCTCATTCTCTCTCTCTCTCTCCTCGTTCTCGTTCTCTCTCTCTCTCTCTCTCTCTCTCTCTCTCTCTCTCTCTCTCTCTCTCTCTCTCTCTCTCTCTCTGTCTCCTGCCCCCTTTTTCTAGCGTTATGTCTGGTTGCTCCTCTCTCTCCCCCTCTCTCTCTCTCTCTCTCTCTCTCTCTCTCTCTCTCTCTCTCTCTCTCTGTCTCCCTGCCCCTTTTTCTAGCGTTATGTCTGGTTGCTCCTCTCTCTCCCTCTCTCTCTCTCTCTCTCTCTCTCTCTCTCTCTCTCTCTCTCTCTCTCTGTCTCCCTGCCCCTTTTTCTAGCGTTATGTCTGGTTGCTCCTCTCTCTCCCTCTCAATTTCCATCTAGCCTGGCCTATGTCTTTCTCTCTCTCTTTCTCTCCCCATCACCCTCTCTCTCCCTCTCAATTTCCATCTAGCCTGGCCTATGTCTTTCTCTCTCTCTTTCTCTCCCCATCACCCTCTCTCTCCCTCTCAATTTCCATCTAGCCTGGCCTATGTCTTTCTCTCTCTCTGTCTCTATCCCCATCACCCTCTCGCTCCCTCTCAATTTCCATCTAGCCTGGCCTTTGTCTTTTTCTCTCTCTTTCTCTCCCCATCACCCTCTCTCTCGCTCTCAATTTCCATCTAGCCTGGCCTATGTCTTTCTCTCTCTCTTTCTCTCCCCATCACCCTCTCTCTCCCTCTCAATTTCCATCTAGCCTGGCCTATGTATTTCTCTCTCTCTTTCTCTCCCCCATCACCCTCTCTCTCCCTCTCAATTTCCATCTAGCCTGGCCTATGTCTTTCTCTCTCTCTTTCTCTCCCCATCACCCTCTCTCTCCCTCTCAATTTCCATCTAGCCTGGCCTATGTCTTTCTCTCTCTCTTTCTCTCCCCATCACCCTCTCTCTCCCTCTCAATTTCCATCTAGCCTGGCCTATGTCTTTCTCTCTCTCTTTCTCTCCCCATCACCCTCTCTCTCCCTCTCAATTTCCATCTAGCCTGGCCTATGTCTTTCTCTCTCTCTTTCTCCCCCCATCACCCTCTCTCTCCCTCTCAATTTCCATCTAGCCTGGCCTATGTCTTTCTCTCTCTCTGTCTCTCTTCCCATCACCCTCTATCTCCCTCTCAATTTCCATCTAGCCTGGCCTATGTCTTTCTCTCTCTCTTTCTCTCCCCATCACCCTCTCTCTCCCTCTCAATTTCCATCTAGCCTGGCCTATGTCTTTCTCACTCTCTGTCTCTCTCCCCATCACCCTCTCTCTCCCTCTCAATTTCCATCTAGCCTGGCCTATGTCTTTCTCTCTCTCTTTCTCTCCCCATCACCCTCTCTCTCCCTCTCAATTTCCATCTAGCCTGGCCTATGTCTTTCTCTCTCTGTCTCTCCCCCATCACCCTCTCTCTCCCTCTCAATTTCCATCTAGCCTGGCCTATGTCTTTCTCTCTCTCTTTCTCTCCCCCATCACCCTCTCTCTCCCTCTCAATTTCCATCTAGCCTGGCCTATGTCTTTCTCTCT